>NC_139344.1:52683591-52693591 GCF_055883805.1 Amblyomma maculatum
GCAAGGAAATCTGCAGCTACACCCCCAAAAGACAAAACCGAAACAAAACGTACCAGGTTGCGGCGTATTCGGTGCCACCTGATTGAAACTGTCTGAGTACCAGATGTCCCAGCAACATTTAAAAAAAGTTTTAGTAAGACTTCGAGCAATATTTAGAGCGCGGAGTTTTGAGTTAGAAGAGCCCACCCTTCGACGTAGCATTGGCAGCAGTAGAAAGAATCAGAACACAGCTAAAACATCTTGTCTGGAATGCTGCAAACGAATAACAAAAAACTAAATTGTACAATTTACTGTTAGGCCGCTCAATATTGATTGAGTGATTAGTAGTTCGCAGTTTAGCGAATATCCTTATCACGTTATATGTTTTCTTTCTCGTTGCATGTCTGCAACTGCAGACGCTAACTGCAGGCCATGAACTGCAGACCCTACCTAATCCAGACATAATATACGGGTGTAGGAAAATGTGCGCGAGAAAAGAAAGTGAACCTGAAAAACAATGCCCCAGTAGAAATCGCATCTGGAAAAATATCATCATCATCAACATCATCAGCCTGACTATACCCACTGCAGAGCGAAGGCCTCTCCCATATTTCTCCACTTAACCCGGTTCTGTGCTAGCTGCATTCACTTGACCCCTGCGAAATTCTTAACCTCATCCGCCCACCTAACTTTCTGCCGCCCCCTGCTACGCTTTCCTTCCCTTGGAATCCAATTCGTTACCCTAAGCGACCATCGGTTATCCTCTCTTCGCACTACACGTCCTGCCCATGCCCATTTTTTCTTCTTAATTTCCACTAGAATGTCGGTAACTTGAGTTATTTCTTTGACCCACTCTGCACGCGCTTCCTATCTCTTAATGTTACCCCTACCATTTTTCGTTCCATAGCCCTCTGGGTTGTCCTCACCTTAAGTAGAACTCTCTTGGTTAGCCTCCACGTTTCAGCCCCATAGGTGAGTACAGGCAAGATGCAACTGTTGTATATTTTCCTCTTGAGCGATACCGGTAAGCTGCTAGTCATAATCTGCGAGTGCTTGCCAAATTCGCTCCATCCCAATCTTATTCTTCTTGTTATTTCCTTTTCGTGGTCCGGATCTGCGGTTACTACCTGTCCTAAGTAGACATATTCGCCTACTACTTCCAGTATTTCACTACCTGTAAACTGCTGTTCTTTCCCGAGGCTGTTGAACATTACCTTAGTCTTCTGCATATTGATTTTCAAGCCTACCTTTCTACTTTTCCTGTCTAGGTCATCCATCATTATTTGCAGTTAATCCCCCGAGTCGCTTAGCAAGGCAATGTCATCAGCAAATCGCAGATTACTGAGGTATTCTTCATCTACCCTTATCCCTAACTGCTCCCGTTCCAAGTCTCTGAATACTTCCTCTAAGCAAGCTGTGAATAGTACTGGGGAGATTGTGTCTCCTTGCCTAACACCTTTCTTTATGGGAATTTTATTACTTTCTTTATGCAGAACTACGGTTGTTGTGCAGCCACTGTATATATCTTCCAGCACTTTCACGTACGGCTCGTCCACCCCCTGATTTCGCAATGCCTGCATCACCGCCGAGGTTTCAACTGAGTCAAATGCTTTTTCGTAATCAATGAATGCTATCTATAAAGGATGGTTGTATTCCGAGCATTTTTCTATCACCTGATTGATGGTATTGGCAAAATATAGCCCCCAGTAAAATAGTGCAGCGCGAACACTTTTGTACAACTGGAAAATTACAAAGGAAACTAGAACCAGATTGTATTCTGTCCAACTGCACGCAGAAGAGTTGCGTCTCGGATGTTTGGTCCGCACGAACAGGAGTCCTGGAAACGACCTTGCATGGCGACGTAAGCCACTCTGCTCCGCGCTATCATCATGATCCCAGTTGTTTCTTCCGGACTCAAGACGTCGATTGTAGTCTTTACTGTTTAGCGGTCCTCACACGCCATTTTTCCGAACCCCTGCTCCATGCTGCGGAATGTTCGTCCTGTGACCTCAACCTACAGTGGCCGAGTGGAAGTTATCGCGTTTCCAAGAGAGTAATTAGCCGCGCTAGTTGTTACATTATGACATAAAATTGAGCAGAGCACGCAAAATACGGGACACTGTAGAAGGAAGGGACAAGGACGCGGGCGCTAACTAGGAAACGTAAATATTTTATTACAGCAGCGGGAATAACACCACGGGGTTATCCGTCAACAAGGTTCCTCGCTTTTTCTAGCCGTCAAGAAACAAATCTAATTTATTTTGAGAGTTACTGAAGGATTTACGCAGTTCGCTCTTTTGTTGTGAATTATATGTGCATCAAATAAGTCGCGCACAAGTTGGCTCTTGTATCTCCTAAGAATTTTGCTGGTTTGGCTACGATCTCGCTATTGTCAGAATGTCAAGCTTTTCAGTGCACTGTCGAAATGCTCTGAAAACGTTTCAGCGCACTATAGCTCCCAGAAACATGGTTAAATCAAATACCTCTTCATATCTCGTGCAGCTGCTGGCATAAGCCTGTTCAATAGGGCCCGCCGCGTTGGCTCACTGGTTATGATGTTCGGCTGCAGACCCCTAAGTCACGAGATGAAATTCTGACCGTAGTCACCGCAGTTCAGTACATTCTTTAAACGCCAGGTTGACTAACAGCAAGTTTAATACTAGTTCGTCTAACACCAGGTGGCGTTTTTTGAACGTCACGTGGTCTGAAGGATTTCACACACCTTCATTACGGCATCCCTCAAGGTCCACATGTCACTTCAAAACGTTAAACCGCGCATTTTGCACACCGCCGCCTCTTTCAATAGGTTCATATCATGGGAAAAATATATCCCAACGAAACATCTTAGGAGCGGACACTTAAAATAATATGAATTCATTTCTACAAGTTACAACTAGACAGTGATAGCAATTATTGCACCTCCAGTAACACGCCTCGATACTTTACGCTAAAGGACATGCCTTACTGATTTATAATAACACGAACTAAGGTGACGGTAGTTTTTAATTTCAAAACTACCGTTTACTTGCGTAACTCGTTTTATCGAAGGCTGCAACACCGGAAATCGGGACAAGGTTGCTAGCATTAGAACCAGCCATGGAGCAGATAAAGTCAAACTTCCAACTCCGATTGCCACCCAACGCGATCGTAGTTGCCGCGGCTAGAGTCTCGATGACGCCACTGGAGCCGTGTGTTTTGATGAGTGGAGCCAGAGGCCCCCCCATGGTTCTAGCAAAACCATGGGTTCTTGTTGCTTTGGAGTAATTTGCACTTATATTTTCAGCGTTTTATTTCCCGGGCAATTAATTTTTAGCGGGCCATTCCTACCAGGACCATTTTTTTCTAAACCCATATTGTGCACAGCCACACTAACAGGACAAATCATCCGACACTATTATAAATACATCACCGCATAACACCTCTAACAAAGCTCATGGTAACTGAAGTACGGCGCGAAATTTAGACGATTGGTGCTACGAAGGCACTTCCTCGACATCATATTCAGCCCTTTGCTTTTATTCGTGCATGACTTGAGTTGTACCAGCTTTCTCGTGTGCAGTAGAAACTCTCCTGCCCTAAAGACTTTTAGCCACGCATTCTTGTCGCAGCCTACGCTGACATTAATATGTCCAGTCACGAGATGTGACCGCCGCACTTGTGCAGCTCATTTCCGGAGCGTTACAAGCGGTGCTGCAGCGTTGTGCTGTATAGAGGCTATAGCCGCTGTGTCTCAGTTTGGCTGGTGTATCGCACTCTCATCCTTCTGCCCGCTGCTGCCTTCTTTTCGTCAGTTTGCTGCGCCCGTCGATTTGCCGTTTTCTGCTGCTACGTTGGCCGGGTCCGGCTAACATATAGCGTCAGCTCGCTTACGCCTGTGCGCGGCTTCTTCCTATACGCCTCTGACGCTCGTTTCAGTTACATGACACTGAATACCGACAGCAGCTACCTCCCTGATTTTCTTGATTTGCTTTTATTGTAGCCCCACGCGCACGCTACGATGAGTGCACAGACGCCTCTCACCGCACATGTAAAGGCTGGTGGAGATCAACACATCCAAGCGCGCTGCAGACAACCTTATCTACTCCTTTTGGTTATTATGACTTTCGACGCGGAAGTATTCGCCGTTTTCCGTTTTAATCAGCACGCGTCCCACTCTAAAACGTCCCGATGTTCCTAGATAATGCACCTTTCACATCTGGATTCTCCTCCATTCATCCTCGTCATCACCGCGGCATCTTCCGCCGCTTACGTTTCTCATATCCAGGCCTTCTTCCCGCCTTTTAGCCCCCGCCTTGGCAACGTTCTTTTCATTCTTCCCTTTGCAATCCTCCTCCCTTCCCGAGTCTCGGGTGTAATAACGCGAACACACACACACACATCCCCTGGGTCTCCCCGCCCATAACGGCTATTGCCATGAAATAAAGCTTTCCTGGAAACTAGGACATGTTAAACACTCAGCTTAATGCGCCATATTTTAATTCCACCGTTGACCCCTCAAGGAAAAAGCATGACGACAGAGCAATATCTATGAGCAGTCCTCGTAGTAATGTCAATGAAAACAGTTCGATTACTGATCTCTTATTTACTTCTTTTTCTTTCACATATTTCTTTTTTTACTGCGAGAGTGATAGCGGTACAAGCATAATGGTTCCTTATATTCTAGGAGAAAAATAAAACAATATAAACATTTTTTTCTTAATTTTCGCACTTCAAGGAATTTTGAAATACGCTTATACGAGGGGGTGCTGAGAAGTTTCTGGCTTTGCACAGAAGGAATGTAGTCAGAGTTTTGAAAGTGCACATTTTTTCAATATATCCATCCATCCCCCCCCCCCCCCCCCCCCGAGTCTGATGCACTTGTTGCATCGTTCTTTCAACTTTTCTACTCCATTTAAAAAAATTATGTGACAGTTCATCAAACCAGCTTTCAGCAGCAAGTTTGACGTCAGCAATGTCGTCGAAATGAAGACCCTTCAGATGTTTCTTCAAGTTGGGGAACAGATGGTAGTCAGAAGGAGCCAGGTCAGGTGAATAGGGGGGATGGTGGACTAATTGGGAACCGCGAGGGCCTTCAGTTTGGCCGCCACAACTTTGGACGTGTGCGCAGGTGCATTGTCCTGCAACAAATGGATTCCTTTGTTCAGCTTTCCCCGGCGTTTCGTCTTAATTGCCTCTTTCAGCTTGTCGAGGAGGTCGGTGTAATAATCTCCGCTTATACTACAGCCCCGAGGTAGGTACTCCACGAACAGAACACCATCTTTGTCACAGAAAATGGACGCCACGACTTTTTTGGCCGATTTCTGGACGCGGAATGTTTTCGGTCGCAGGGACCCGCTGTGGCGCCATTACTTTGGCTGTTCCTTAGTTTCGGAAACATAAATGTGGAGCCATGTTTTATCCTCAGTCCTTAATATATCCAAAAAGTCTTTGTAAAATCAAAATGTGTCAAAACAGCTCTAGATGCATCAACTGGAGCCTCCTTCTGTTCGCTGTTCAACCATTTTGGCACCCACTTCGCTGAAAGCTTGCGCATGTCTAGGATATTGGTAATAATAAAACCAACGTGCTCCTGGAAGATGTCCAGTATCTGGGCTATCTTTAGACGGATATTCGCCGATCCTCAAGAATCACCTTATGGACTGAATCGCTTGTTGGCGGGTCTGTTGAGGTTTTGGGGTACCCACACGAAGCTCAACAGTGAAACACTCAGTCTTGAAACGAGAAACCCAGGTTTTGACAGAGCTGTAGGAAGGACACTTCTCCCCTAGTGTTTGTGACATCTCACTGTGAATGTCCTTTGCAGACTTTCCCTGCAGAAACAAAAACTTCATCACGACACGTAACTCCACAGGAGTGAAACTCGCTTGTGCCTCTGCCATCTCACGTTCTACATGAAATTAAAAGTAACTATAAAAATCAGAAACATCTGATACAGTTACATAAAAAGATATCGTGCTTTTTTATGGTACCAAACTAATCTTTCAATTCGACATCAAATGGGGCAAAGCCAGGAACTTTCAGCATCCCCTCGTAGTTTGTTCGCAGGCTTTACAAGTAACAGACTTGTAAGGTGCAAATAACGAGGTGTGGCAGTGCCACCACCTTCCTCTAGGAATATTTTGCAATCTCATTATGGTACGAGGGAAATGAGTGGAAGGAGTTCACGAAGGACGTAGCGTTATAAAGACTACACGGGCAAGTCACTGCCAGCTCACAATATGCCGTCTTTCGCAGACTATCACGTACGGCGTGTTTCACCCCCAGTACAGACCGGACCTGCGTATCAACGGCGCCTATTCGCCGCAGGAGATCTTCAAATGCCGCTTTGCATCAACAGACCCACGATGCGAACGTTTTGACTGCATATCTAGGTAAGTGTGCCGGGCCAGGGTTGTCTTTACCAGTGGTTGTCTTATACAGAGGTAATGACTAGCGGGCACGTGCAGCTTTTGCTAACGTGCGACGTGACTCCACATCGAGGACAACCAATGTACAACCGAGCCATCAACTGTGCCGCACACAGCAGACCATTTATATTCACACGTTGAATTTATCTCTTGTGGCTGCAGCTGTCGTAATTACGTTTAATAGCTCCACGCATAAACTCAATTAGTATTGTCGAATTTTAACGACTCATACGCAGCGATTGCAGAGCTGACGGCGCCAACTACAGAAGACGCAGTGGCCAACGACGTCAGAAAGAGGCTGAAGCGAATGCGGGAAGTTGGAAAAGAAATTCAAATGGTATGGATACCGGCACATACGTGCACGGACGGGGGAAACGTAGCCGCGCACGCGACCGCCAAGCAAGCCGGTGGGCTTTCTGATAGGTACAAACAACGCCCCACACCCCAACTTTATGCCTAAGACTCAAGTCCCTACCAAACAATGTTCACTAAAGGCTTTCCTGGCAGAGCGATGATGCACTATGTACGCACTAAAATAAAACATTACAGCAGGCTTAGGTTATATGAAGCAACACCAACGTCGGTGTATGACTACACGAAATGGCTCACTCGACCACAAGAGATATTTCTCAATATAGTAATAACGAACGTAGCCTACATACCAGACATACTTGACACGTGGTTTCTCAACACACACGAAACACTCAAACATAACACATGCACGAACTGTCACGAACAGTGTACACCAGACCTAAAACACCTCATATTGCAATAAGAGCATACTTTCGACGAGGAAGAAACAAAATTACCCATATTTCGCAGGACCTACATGTCGGCCCTAGCAGATCAGATACTGTCAAGCATCGCAATACAAGATGCCATTGCCACCTATGGCAATGAGAGCGGCCTGCTTCGAGTAGTGTAAGAGAGGTCGACTTACAACGCGCAGATCAGCAGCTTGGCAAGTAACAAGCAGCAGCTTGAAGAACCGTGAAGAAATAAGAAGCTACACTCCCATACCTCCTAATTCTCTAATTACCGAAACAGAGGCCGAGAGCCATCCCTTCAAACAAATAAAGGCTTCATCATTCATTCGTTCATTCATTCATTCATTCACACGCGCTTTTATTATTGAGTGGGGTCAGCACCAGTGCGTTATCGTGGTGAGACCTGGTAATGTAAAATTTATTCGGTGTATTGGAGAATGGAAAAGCAGCCGCAGCATGCCCGCAGTGAGGTTGATGGCCGTAAAAACTACTCCCTCAGCATCCATACTGAGGGAGTAGTTAGCATCCATGCTAACTACTCCAGTTAGCATCTATGCTACTGTCTGGCACGCCAGCATGGCAAAAGTACTATCTATCTAGTACTACCGAGGTTATAATTTTCCTCTCTGCTTCAAAAATTTCACACTTTTCCCGATACTGGACATTTCTCAGCACACAGATAAAATTGGGAAATGTAGCAAGAGGTAATTCAGCCAATTTAGGGACGTAAATGGTCTCAATCTAAGCATTTGGAATAAATCGGTGCCTGGGCTTCGGCGGGATATGGTATGAGTACAAATAAAAACAAACATAAGCGAAACATGAACCTGTGATTAATAAGAACACCGGCAGAAAGGTATCAAGAGTTAACAGGGGATGCACACGCAGATGCTTCCTCTTTGTACTGGGGAGGCGGAGATTTTCACTGAATCACTAAGCTGACATGCCAGCTCAATGGCGGCAGTTAACTTTGGCATTCATTGAACCCGTGTCCTCCTCGTATTCTCCTACCGGCTCTCCAATACTCTCCTCTTAGCACTGCTCTATGCAGATGAATTCATCCTGCGTGCAGTGGTCATGAAAGAGCAGCCGCATAAGAAAAAAAAAACTAAATAAACGGCCACAGAGGGCTTATAAGAAATGGATCCGAAGTTTAACTGTTTTTGGTAGTTTTACATATCAATACATGCAAGGCTTTTGCTGGCACTCGCAAGCATTCGCTCTACCTTGCTCACGCGTAGACCTTATTACTAGCGTGGAAACTACCAGGAAATGCCTAGGCTGCAGGATCTTTCTCTGATTTTGCCATCTGGACGCAGCATGAAGCGGACTTACTTCCGGCCGCTGACCCAGCAGTGCTACACGGTGGACGCCTGGAACGACTCGCACTTTAGACAGTGCCCGTCACCATGGAGTTGGGGTACGCGTTCTTCCTCCCTCTCATTTACTTAATGAAATCAGTCAATTGATTCACCAATCGATTATTTAGTTTGCAGGCCAAACCATTTAAATGGTTATTCGAAAACGTAATCTACCAATCACTCCAACAGAACTTCAGCTGGATGCCTCATGGGATCCTCAGCGCACCATGGTGTTCTTCGACACGGGATCTTTGGCCACTGTCGTGCACCAAGCGCGCACTTGCCCTGCCGACAAGCTGACCGCTGTGGCGCTTCAACCGGGGAAGTTACTCACCGTAGCCGTCAGTCAGGTATCGATCGCTCTCTTAAATTGTATTGCCGCCTTATATAAATTTCATTTCATTTTTCCACGTTCTAGCCGGCGCTAAACACACCTATCGGTCGCCACAACTCTATAGGCTCAATTATTTCACACGCAAGCCGATTCAACTTCTGCGCCATTCAAATTTAGCCGAATCGAAAACGATAAGTAACGTCCGTTGCAGCTTGAGCTCATGCATTTAGAACATTTCAGAGTACTGATTACGCTGTGGTACCGCTAGAACAGCTGTCGAGCCAGAACTGCGTATGCGTGTCGCGGTACAGTAGTCGCAAGTATGGCTGGTGGCGCCTGACTATTGCAGTTGCTGTAGCTTTATACAACATCATGCAAAAATACTGTATAGAACAAAATTGAACCATATTTCTGTCCTGTCGTGTGTGTTTTCTTCCTGTCGTTGTTTTATTCGTGCTGCGAATGGGTTTTAATATGGTTCATTACCAACTGGCCCAAACATCGGTGTTATTGAACAAAATTGAGTAGTCGTTTGAGTCGAACGGGGGGCGAATATCGCCCCTTCAAGGCCGAGGGACAGTCATTTTATTTAAGAGCACAGATCTAGTGCCGATTCCTGTGCTTATGGTTTACCAAAGCGAGCTTGCATTTCGGCTGTGCCAACAACAGGAGAGGGCTGAAACGGAATGCAATCAAAGGACAGGGCAAAATAGGTGTGCAGCAAACGTTTGACTGAGTCGAGCGACTCAACATTGCACTCCCATAATCTGTGGCTATCGATTCGAAACTATAAGCTAGGAAACCCGTTCTTCATTTTGCACCACCGTATCTTTGCTACAAATGTTCTGCTCCCCCGAACAAATGGAAGATACAGTAGTTCTATAGTTCTCTACTGACAGGCTTTCAAATCCCAAAGGGCAAGCGGAGAGCAGGATGTTGCTTTCGCGAAGATCTCGTTGTTCTGGCTGATACAGAAATTATCCGCACTATCCCTGCTACGGGGAAGAGTGTCCTCGTTCAAGGCATTTTTAGCTTGATTTGTGAAAGCGATGTTTGGTGTGCACGACGCAGCTTTGCCATTACGTTTGTTGACGTTAAATTTGAAGGTTTGCTTCATGCTCAAATTCATAAAGTCTGACGGGAAAATATTGG